>NW_020885016.1:611503-626373 GCF_003945725.1 Corapipo altera | reverse complement strand
GATCCAGCATCCCACCCTGTGCCATGGGCACTGCCAGAACACCCTCCTGGAGGATCCAGCGTCTTCCAGGAGCCATGGGGGGATGCTGACACCCCTTTCCCACAGCTCTGGGGTGCCAGGGCCAGAGGGGGTGGGCTGACAGGCAGGTTGGGGTGACACCATGTGTGAACATGTGTCCCTGTGTGACAGGGCTGGCACAGCTCTGGAAAGGGCTTCCCGTGCCTTTTCTGTTATTTATGAGGGCTCCTCCAGCAGCATGGCCTGGGAGGAGGCTGGGAACGGGATGAGGCACAAGGCTCATCCCCTGTGTGACCCCCCAGCAGCCCTGGCAGGGCTGGGGCAGTGTGGAGGGCGAGAGGATGGAATGTGCAGCAGGGGGTTTGGATGTGGGGACCTCCCCACCCTGTGCCTTCACACTGAGCTGGCTGTGGACGGATCTGTCCCTCTCCCGGCACCAAACCTGAGAATTCCGAGCTAAAACCAATTCCATGTACAAGGCAACGGGCAGCTGCATTTTTCATGAGCCAGATGAGCAAACAAAACAAGGCTTTTCCAAACGGGGGTGGCCGGGCCCGTGTTCGGTGCCGCTGCCGGTCATGGTCACTAAGCAAATGAGTGAGGAGCAGGTTTGACAGGCCGTGGTGTTCCCACCATCCACTGACAGGATCCCTCCTCTCTCCCAGCCTCCAGCCAGCTTTTCACACCAGCAGCCAGCAGCAGTGCCCACGCTGGGCTCCCTGGAGAGGCACTGGGGACACCAACACCGGCACACAACCGGTGGCACATCCCTCTGCTTCACACCCTCCTCGCCTTGTCACCCCCAAACCAGCTCCAGTTCCAGCTCCAGGCTGGGCTGCCTCAGGGGAAGAGCTGCGGTACTTGTTGCTGGTTTATTTCTTTTTTTTTTTTTTTTTAATCATTTTAACACAATTAATTAAAACCTAGTGATTGTGCCCCAAAAGACGTTGAGGAAAAGCAAAAACCCAGGAGTCGCCAGGCTGTCAGACAGCTCAGGGATGCCCCTCTGGGTTTCACCATGTGCACCTCTGGGGTGGGCAGTGCCAGCCAAGGCACAGATGGACCCTGCCAGCATCCCCTCAGCCCTGGTGCAGGATGCAGGCAGCTCCCAGAGCTTCCCTCAGCTCAGGCTGGGTCTCTCCAGACCAGTAGAGCTTTGATCAAGTCTCCAGCAATGGCCTGGAGCTGTGTCAGGGCAGGGTTAGGTTGGATCTCAGGAAAAGGCTCTTCCCCCAGAGGGTGGTTGGGCACTGGAACAGACTCCCCAGGGAAGTGGTCACAGCCCCAAGGCTGCCAAAGATCAAGAAGGGACCTTAAAAATCATCTCATTCCAGTCCCATACCATGTGCAGGAGCACCTCCCACTAGACCAGGTTGCTCCAAGCTCCATCCAACCTGGCCTGGAACACTTCCAGCCACAGCTTCTCTGGGCAGCCTGTGCCAGGGCCTCACCACCCTCACAGGGAACAATTTCTTCCTAAAATCCTAAGTCTCCTCTTTTACATTAAAACCATTCTCCCTTGTCCTATCACTATCTGCCTGTGTAAAGAGTCATTCTCCCTCTTTTATATAAATCCCAATGGACACAGTGGTGTCCCTGGCCTGGTTGCCATCTCTCTGTGTGAGGGACAAAACTCCCCAGGGCAGTGGTCACGGCCCCAAGGCTGCCAGAGCTAAAAGACCATTTGGACAACACCCTCAGGCACATGGTGGGATTGTTGGAGTGTCCCATGGAGGGTCAGGAGTTGGACTTTGATCCCTGTGACTCCCTTTCAACACAGGATATTCCATGATTCTATACTCTCTATGATTTCACAGCAGTTTTGAGCAGCCAGGCCCGTCCCTCTGGAGCTGGCACTGAGTGTAGGGACGCAGTGACAGCCGAGGCACAGTGAGACCAGTGACTGTGAGTAACCACCACGCTGCCAAGCTTTGAGCCTTTGATTTTGGTGCCGTCTAGACGGGAGCCCCTATCAAAGCCCAGCAGCTGAGTGCATTTGCAAGGGGACCTGCAGAGAGCACACAGCACACCCCCTGCTCTTCCAGAGCTGCCTCAAAAGCCTTTTGACTCAGAAACTAATGAGCAGGTTCCCTAATGACTTCTGGAAACGCTGCCAGAGCCTGAAGTGAAGTGCTGGGAACCTGGGAGGGGACACCTGGTGGGTTATTTTTTCCTGCAGAAGAGGGGATTTGAGCCTAGGTCTCCATGGACATGATGGAGGTGTTCTCCTGAGTAGATGGGACTGGGTGTGTGTGGGATGTGCTGTGGGGCTGGTGGGGTTTCAATGGGGGTGTGGCTGTGGTCTGACCCTGCAATGTGTCCAGAGGGATCATTGCAGAGCGTGGGGTGACTTTACCCTCCTCGCTCCTCCCCTTCATTGAAAGGGATGTCTGAATTGGTATTTTAATGATAAATAGGTCACGGGGCCATAGAGCCAGCAGGGAGCGATGGATCCCCATCCCTCCTCTCCTGGTGCCAGCCCCAGTGTGTGCCCAGCACACCCCTCAGGAGAAGGGCCTGCTCCATAAAACCAGCGAGGCAGGATACCCAGGGAGCCAGTGGGATGAATCTTCTCCCAGCCAGCCTGGAGGACCCAGGGGTACCCCAACCTGTGCCATGCCCACAATCACCAGCATCAGCCGTGAGACCAGGCTCGTCCCCACTTCAGGTCTCCCACCAGCACTTGATCCATTTGGAGGCATGGAAAGAGCATGGTTAAGCTTGGGGGTGGGGTCCCTGATCTAAAATCAATGCTGGGTGGTGGGTGATGGCCCCACGACTGCAATGGGAATGGCTCAAGCCCTGGGAATGGGCCACTGGAGGTGACAGGCAGCCTGTCCCCAGCTGGCAGCACCTCCAGGTTGCACAGTCCCCACGGGTGTCCCCAGCCTTGGGTGCCTTTTCTTCATCCCAGGGGCAGTGCCAAGGCATGGGTGGGTGAGAAAGCATCCAATGAGAACTGCTTCCTAAACTCTGGTGAAATCTTGCTGCAAAGGGCTGGTTTTGTGACAGCTCATCCCATTCTCTTCCTGATGGATCCTGGTGCAGTGACCAAGGCAGTCAGCCCTTCCTGAAAGGCTGGGATATGGCTAAATTTGGGGCTACTCTGCTGTCACCTCCTCCCCAAGGGACACAATCTCTCTGCCTCTGCAGTCCCTGGTGCAGCAGGAAGGTTTTCAGGGAGGTTTTCTGGGAGGTTTGGGTGGTTTTGGGGGACACAGTGGTTTTGGGAGCCAGCAGTTGTGCATGAGTGCCCATGGTTGTGGTGGGTGCAGTGCAGCAGCCAGAGCAGGGAGTGTCACGGGTGCCCTGGGAATGGCAGGGATGCAGGAGCACGGCTGGGTGCCAGTGCAGGGCTGGGAATGCTCAGAGTGCACATCTCTGTGCCTTGCACAAACTGGGGACACCCCAAATCTGTGACACCCCTGTGGGCACCCATTCCAGCTAAGGGGTCATCCTGATGGGAGTCCCAGGAGCCTGAGGTCTTCTCCTGCCTTTTTCTGGGACAGAGGTGCCACCACAGCAGTGGGTGCTGTGCCTGGAGCCTCACGGACTCTGTTGACACCTCAGTGCCAGCACAGCAGGTCGGGGGTGGTGGTGGTGGGGGGTGGTCCTTAGCAACAAGCAGCAACTTTGTGCCCATTCAGAGGGAAATGGAGCTGCTGGAGTCAGAGTAAATAATTAAAGTTGTTAACTGCGTAGGAGAAAGCAGAGATAACGCAGGGAGCTCAAGCAGAAAACCCAGGATTCGCTGCAGTCGGCTCTCCTGGGCACGGCCGCCCTGGGAGCTGTCCCTGCTGTGTCCCCCTCCCCGAGCACGGCTTTGCCATCTCCCACCCACTTTCACACCTCAGCCGCTGCCTTTCACACTGTGGTTTTCTCCTGGTGCTGCTGTATCTTGCCCCATCTGCCCATAACCCCATGGGGGCCTTCCAGTCCATCACTCGTCATCTTCCTCCTCCTCCTCCTCCTGCCTCCCTCTCACAGGGAAGCCCCTTCCCACGTCCGCGCCTATTGATCCGGCTTGTTTTGCTGCTCCCTCCTGTGCTTCATAAATGTCAACTTTTTTCCCTGACAAAGAAATTTTGTGGTAATGACTCTTTGTGCCACTTCTAAATCCCCAATTACATAAGGAGCAGCAGCACAAAGCCATTCCCTTTGGTGGAAATCTCCGCGTAATCCCTTTTCCAGAGAAGCAGCCCGCCAGTGACACGCTTCTAACTCTTTGTTTGTTCTTTTGGATCAAATCTAACTGATTGCCGTGACTAATTAACTTTCCCTTTCTTCGGGCCTCTGTTGTCTTAATTAATTTCACAAATACTGCACTCCCAGCTCGCAGCCAGCAGGCTTGGTGGTGCGAATCACCGGCGAGTGGCAGCGTGGTGAGGCGGTGCCGCCGGCGGGGCCCGCGGCGAGCTGGCACATGGGGCAGCGATGACCTCGCTGTCAGCATGGTTTCATGGCACAGAGGTCCACCTGGCCATGTCCCCAGTGCCACCAAGCCCCTGTGTGGGCAGCAGGGGACACCCTGGGCACCGATGCTGGGGTGGTGCATCCAATGTGGCAGGGCAGGAGGTGGTTTGTCAGAGGTGTTGGATGGGCCATCTCCACCTGCTTCCTGTGGGGCTGCTACTTGTGCAGGGCTTGATTCGGGAACTCTGCACCTGCCCTGTTCTAATTTTTGCCCTTGGGGTATTTGCCCCGGCCCTGCAAGGCTCTCCTGAATCAAAACCCAGGCATGGAGAGATCCAGCCCATAGAGTCATAGGCTCACAGAATCATAGAATGATCTGGGTTTGAAGGGCCTTAAAGCTCATCCCATTCCATCCCCTGCCATGGGCAGGGACACCTTCCACTAGCCCAGGTTGCTCCAAGCCCCATCCAACCTGGCCTTGGACACTTCCAGGGATGGGGCAGCCACAGCTTCTCTGGGCAACCTGTGCCAGGGCCTCCCCACCCTCACAGGGAACGATTTCTTCCTAAAGTCAAGTCTGGTGAAATCTTGCTGCAAAGGGCTGGTTTTGTGGCAGCTTGTCCCATTCTCTTCCTACAGGATCCTGGTACAGTGGCCACCACCATGTCCCCCCCCCCCAGCTGCCACTCCCACTCAGATCCATAGCCCATGTTTTGCAGGGATGGGCACATGGATCGCAGGGTTAGTCCTTCTCTGGGATCGATGTACATCTCTCTGTGGTTATCCCCCAGGCTGAGTTTTTCCCAGACAAGGGCTGGGTTGAGATCAGCATCACAATATGTCCCGTTGTCCCAGCCAGGGCTGCACAGTGGAGTTGCATATTCATGAAGGCAGCACATTACACAGTGGCTAATGGCACTCTTTGAGATCCTATCTGCTGCTTCCAGCAGCCCTTGTGGTGGTTGTTATCAGTCCCTTGCTATCTGGGGTCTGCCCTGGATGAATAAACATCGGAGCTCTTCCACTCAAAGGCTCTTGGTGTGTGGAGTGCAGCAGGAGATGCTGGGTGGAGATAAAGGACAGCAGCCTGGAAGCAGTGGCTGCAACCCAGGTTGATTCCTACCAGCCTTCCTGTGTCACCCGTGGCCAAAAACAGGGCTGATTGTCCTTCTCACCCCACGGGGAAGGCTTTGCTCCATGGGAAGGTCACAAATCTTATGGGAACCTGGGACAGGGATGTGGGGGAACATGCTCTAGATGCTGCTCCAGCCCTTGACGTGGCAGAGTTGTGTGGCCACCGTGCCCCACAAGGCAGGAGATGACAGAGTGTGGCAGAAGTTGGAAAATCCTGTTGGCTTGCAGGATATTACCACAGGGCAAGAGGACATGGCCTCCAGCTGTGCCAGGGGAGGTTCAGGCTGGACATCAGGAGGAATTTCTCCCTGGAAAGGGTGGTCAGGCACTGGCAGGGGCTGCCCAGGGAGGTGTTGGAGTCCCCATCCCTGGAGGTGTCCAAGGAAGGACTGGATGTGGCACTGAGTGCTCTGGGCTGGGGGACAAGGTGGGGATGAGGCACAGGGTGGATTTGATGACCTTGGAAGTCTTTTCCAACCTCAGTGATCCCGTGATTGTCTGATCTGTTGGAGGTTCCCCTGGCACAGACTAACATGGCTGGCAGAGCTTCAGCATCCTGAACTCAACAGCGGCACCACACAGGGTGGGCAGAGGGGGCAGGAAGAGCATTGTGAGATCTGAGTCTGCACTGAAGGGATGACCCTGTTTGCCGTCAAGGCCTCTGGTAGGAAATGAGTGAGCTGGAGGAAATCCAGGAGCTGGGGGGTTATGTGCTGAGGGAGCCAATCACCCCATCAGGTTCTGGGATCTCTGAGGGACCTGCGCTTTGGGAAGCACGAGGCATTACTGGAACAGAAGATGGCTTGTTTTGAAGGCTGCCAGGAGAAATCAGATCCTCTACGTAGGGTGGATTGAAATCCATCTGCAATTAAGCCCAGGCAGTGCTGCCGTGTCTCCCCAGGATTGACCAGCCTCCGGAAATCAGGGACTGCGACTCTGGCTGGGGCAGCCCCCACCCCTCACCCAGGAGCGATTAGACATCCACTCCCACTCCCAGGAAGCTTGTTTCTCTGTCGCAGTGTTTGTAGCTAAAAAGCTTCTCTCACTTGACACAAGGAGATTTGGCCTCCAGGGACGGCTGCTGAGGCTTGGCTGGGCCCCTGGCAAACGGGGGCTGTGGCTTCAGAGGAGAGGGCTAAGGACAAAATTTAAAAAGCTTTGCTCTCCCTTTGTAGAAACCTTTGATTAAACCTTGGCAGCTGGGATCGAGCTGGTGCTCGTCTCCCCGGCCTCCCACCCCCTCCTACTTCTTCATCTCTCTCTCTTCTGGCTTTTTCTTCTTTCCTCTTTTCTCCCTTCGCTTTGGAAGGGAGCAGATCAATAAATAAATAAACCAACAGAAATGTTATTTTTCCGGCGAGAGACGCCTTGAAGTTCATCAGAAATAACAATCCCAACCCCTTATGCCTGCGCAGGGGAGGGAGAAGGGATGGGATTAGTCCCCGGGGAAAAACACCAGCAAAACACGTTGGGCCTGTTTCAGAGGGCTGACAATTTAACAGCAGCGTTTGAGGTCTTACTCAGTGGCTTGAAGATTTTGACATGAAAAGGACACCAGTCAAATGAACGGAGGGATCATCTTGCAGGATTAAATGTCCTTGTCACCAACCCATCAAAACACAGCATTATTTCGAAGGGACAAATCGTGTCGAGGCGTTTACAGCAGATTGAACCTGAAATTCCAGGGGATATTTGGCAGATAAAACAGCTGCAGGTGGCATCAGCGTGGCAGGAGCACGGGGTGACTGCATGTCTCCAGGAGGGTAAGGATCTGCCTGGCCCTGGGGGAGCCCCAGCCGTTCATCTGCCAGGCAAAGGAGTTGCTCCCAAATCAACCCAAAGCTTTGTCCAGAGGATGGGGGAGTTTGAAATCCATAGTTTACAGTGAGTGGTGCGATGAGTCAAGATCTGAGCGCTTTCATCTTGGCACTCGACCACGTCAGAACTGCCCCAAAGTGCCACCTGGGAGAGTTTGCAAGGGGGACGCTCCTGCAGACATTCCTGAGTGAACACATGTCCTGACAGAGGCACGAAGCTGTCTGGGTGCATTCCTGAGGCCAGGCACGTCCCTGTGTCCCACTGGTGACTCAGGGGCCCCCAGAGCTGAAGCCTGAAGTGCAGAGCCAAAGGATGAAGGCTGTGTGTGGGACACAGCCCCTGAGCCCCCTTCATCCCTTTCTCAGGGAACACTGGGAGTTAAGGCAAAGGTGGACTGGACCCTCCTGGTCCTTGTCACACTCCAGCAATGCCAGAGGCGAGCTCTGGGTGTGTTTGGCTGAATGAGGGGACAGGTCTGGGGAGAGAGTGTCTCTCAGGACAACCTGCATGTGGCAGTGCTGGTGAGGAACCACAGCACAGCAACCAACGTGTCGTGAGAGCAAGAGAAGAGGGAAAAATAAGGGATATCTTGGCTCTGAAGTGCTAAACCAGCTCCTTGCCAGGTGCAAGTGTTAACGGGAGCTCGGCTTGGATAAAAAGAGTGGCACACAGGCCACAGGAAGCTGGTCTCAGTTACTGGCTGTGGGTCAGCGGCAGTGGCCGTGGCTGAGAGGGATGGAGCCGGCGTTGGAGAAGCCATGGTTTCTCACCCCAGAGCAGGCTGCAGCTGATAAATGCTGTGAGTTCCTCTGCTGCACACGATCCTTCATGGGCTGCAGCAATAACAACCCAGTGACCTGTGCCTTCACCCCTGCACGGCCGAGCTCGGCGCTCACGGGCGCCAGGCTTAGCTGGGTTTAATGGCCCCGTTAAGTGGCATCCAGGGAAATCAAACACAGGGACAGGTGCTCCATCCGGAGTGGTTTTCAGTATGGAGAAACCACAAGGATACACCACAGAGGGAATATTAACTCCTTATCCAGCCCCTGCCTGCAGAAGGAGACAGCAAGATGTCTCGGTTAGCAGCTATTGCTGTCAGTTAGTTGACAAGAAAATACTTGTGTGTAAAGCCTACCCCACAGCCTGTTCCAAGGGAGGATGTTGGCAGCTTGAGAGGGAAATGCAGAAATTGCTAAAGGTCCTCCATGAAGATTGTCACAGCCCAGAACAAGCAAGGAAGAGACACGGGAAGAGGCAGTGGGAGTGTTCCCGTGTCACCGTTGCAACACTGGTCGTGTTTGGGTAAAGAGAGGCTGCATGGGGGGAGAGCAAATCAGAAAACTGGAAAATTTCAAATATGTAAAAATCACAGTGAAGGAACAGCGGAGGTAAAATGCAGTCAGCCTGCTAGAGGCCTGGTGAAGAGAAATTGTGGAAATTCTCATCTCTGGAAGTGTTCAAGGCCAGGTTGGACGGGGCTTGGAGCAACCTGGGCTGGTGGAAGTCATCCCTGCCCATGGCAGGGCAGTGGAATGAGATGAGCTTTAAGGTCCTTTCCAACCCAAACCATTCTGGGATTCTGTGATTCTATGGGGTGATGAAGACCTGCACATGGTGTTGCTTGAGCCTGTCACACAGAACCCCCACAGCCAACAGAATAAGTCCTCACAGGGCTCCTGGAGAGCCCTGGAGCTTGTACCCCTCTGCTCTGTGCAGAGAGAAGGGAGGATGTCAAAGGTGAATATTTCACTGACTTTGTCCCAGCCTGCCATCTCTCTGGGAAATCACTCAAGGGGGGATGGGGTGTCAAGCAGCACCTGCAGTTATTGTGTTTTAAAATTCTCCTTCCTGCAGAGAAATTCGGTGTGACCAGGCTGGCTGGTTCCCAAATCACTCCCCCCCAGGTAATTCACTCCCAGGAGCACTGCAGAACCTGCACGTCTCTCCTGTCCCCTCCCTGAGCCACCTGCTCAGCACAGGGACTCAAAAACCAGCACACGTGGGGCAGACAGAGCCAGAACCATGGGACTCTGCTGGGGCTGGATCTCCTGCAGATACCCTGGGTTACACCTGGATTTGTGCTGCAGGACACCTGGATTTGTGCTCTGACTTAACAACAAGCTGATGGAGTGGCTGCCCTTGCCCTGCCCGCATCTCCTGCCTGTACCCTGCAATACAGGCAGTGGGGAGAGGAGCCTTCCCCGTGGCTCTGGTGGGGATCACGTCCACACAGGCAGACAAACAGCCTGGAGGGCAGGGAAAGGGCTGGGAGATGAGCAGGCAGCTTGGGAAGCCGGGCAGGACCAGCAGGTCCAACCAGCGCGGGGCAGCACGAAGGCAGTGAGGCAGCTCCGGGGCTGTGCCCCAGGCGGGCTGTTCCCTGCCTGCTGTTATCACAGATAACCCACCGAGGCAGTGCCTGGCTCCTCCAATCCGTGGGGGTGCAGCCAAACTGCTGCCGTGCTCTGGTTTGAAGGGAAAAGGGCTGAAGACAGGCAGTTAAGGCTGCTGAGTGCTTTGCAGCATCAAAGGGTGGCCTAAGCTCCTCTCTGGTCCCTCTCTCTCCTGCCCAGCTTGTTTTGGTGCCTCAGGGATGATCACAGCCCCCTCCTCCACATTTCTTTTTAAAGAGCTTTCTGGTCCATCCCTCCAGGGAGTTGGTAGCTAAATGCTCAGCCTGGTGTTTGCTGCCTCCACATTTCCAGAAAGGTGGATCCCACAGGGATGCTGTGATGGGGTCCCTGAGGAATGGTGCTACAGGAGAAACAAGAATCATCATCATAGAATTGCAGAATGGTTTGGGTTGAATGGGACCTTACAGCTCATCCAGTCCCACCCCTGCCATGGGCTGGGACACCTTCCATTGGCCCAGGTTGCTCCAAGCCCTGTCCAACCTGGCCTTGAACTCTTCCAGGCGTGGGGCAGCCACAGCTTCCCTGGGCAAACAAGGGGTTGTGACAAACCCTGGACATCCCATCCCTCACATCCAGGTCAGGCTTTGACCCATTTCCATGAGTAGAAACTGCATCTACACAAAAAAAAGTGGGAGGTGAAAGATGTGAAGAGTCCATATAACCAGATTACAAAGTATTCTTCCATTTTCCACGTTCTGACAAGGAGAGGGAAGAGCAACAGCATTTCATGCTGATAGGCAAGGCCATCTGTGGCACAAACATCTTATCCTACCCTGGAAAATGAGGATGTGGAACCTGGAAATGAGAAAAGCACTCATTAGGCTAATGTGACATTAATGCTTCATGTCGCAGAGACTGTACTGCCCACAGTGAGCCTGCGACCTGAGAACAGCAGGGGGAGAGGAGGCACTGCCAGGGCAGGGGCGGGAGTTGATGGGACACCCCCAGCTGTGGCAGCCTCACTCCTCTTCTGAACACACACACGTCTGGGGTTCCCCATTCCACACCCCGAAGCCCCCGTTTCCTTCGCAGGATCGCTGTCGTAGCAGTAAATGAAATGCTCTGTCCCTATTATGGTGAGGATATCGCTCTAAATTGACTGTTTTATAGCCCTGGATAATTTAATTCTTTTATTTAGCGAATGGTTTGCCATATGCCCAGTGCCTGAGCAGTGCAGCCCGTGCAGAGATCACGGCAGAGCTGCTGCCTGAGCACAGCTCCCGCCGCCCTCTGGGTCTCTACTGTGCTCAGCCCCTGCTGCTGGCTCGGGGTGGTGGATTCCTGCAGGGAATCCCTGCCTGAGTGGGCAGAAGAGCCACTCAGAGACTCTCCAGGGACACCAAGACCTGTGGGCGGATGGTCCAGCAGTTGGACACAGAGTCTGAGGCTGGAATTGTCACCTCGAGGATGGGTGTGGCTGCTGCCAGGATGGGCAGTGCGCTGACTGGGCACCTGAGGTCCACCCAGAGCTCTGGCACAGGGCTGGGAGCCCAGGAAACAGGGATAGAGGCTACATTTTGGGCTACATGTGCTTAATAAAGCCTCTGGTTAGGCATTCATCCAGCTTATCTCTCTGCAAGCACTGTCACCCTCCCCTGGGGCGGCATCCCCAGGGCTCGTGGGGAGCCAGCCTGGCTTACAACACTCTGCCAACAGCAGAAGGGTTTTTCAGGCAGACTCTGATCCTCTGAAAACCTGGGATGGGTGGTGAGAAAGGAAAACAGCGGCGTGGTGAGAACCCCCTCCATAGCAGTGCTAAGTCTCGCTCAGCCTCGCTGCACCACGGGGCTCCCCCTCCCAGTGACTCAGACCAGGATTTGGATCATTTTCTCCTAAATGGCCTGGCTGTGTTTTTCCAAGTGGATCCCACTGTGCCTCCGCCTGCCTGCCGGCTCAGCGGGACCCTCTCCCTGTGTCCTCCATCCTCCCTGGTATTTTGATCTCTTCTCCAATTTAGTTTCATCTGCAAATTTCAGGAATTTGTTATTTAGGAGAGTCATGTGTCCTAGTCATTTCAGCAAATGCTGCTTGGAAATATTGCTTTTGTTTCAATTTTATAAAATTTCCTCTACATTTCCGCAAACTCCTGATTTTCCTCTTATTGTTGTTTTTTCACTAAACTGGGAGAAAATGTTTTGTATGGCACTGGTCACAGTACAAGTTATGTGAACAAGGAGTCCCTGGGGACCCCCTGCTCCATCTTGGATGCTCTGCTTCATCATGGGATGCTTCAAGACCCCATATGAGATTCCCTCAAGTCCCAAATCCCTCTGTGCTGGGCACTGCTGAGGCACCTCCAGGGCTGTGTCCAGTTTTGTGTCCCTCACAATAAGAAAGACTTTGAGGGGCTGGAGCGTGTCCAGGGAAGGGAATGGAGCTGGGAAGGGGCTGGAGCAGCAGGAGCAGCTGAGGGAGCTGAGGGGGCTCAGCCTGGAGAAAAGGAGGCTCAGGGGGGACCTTCTGGCTCTGCAACTCCCTGACAGGAGGGGGGAGCCGGGGGGGTTGGGCTCTGCTCCCAGGGAACAAGGGACAGGAGGAGAGGGAACAGCCTCCAGCTGTGCCAGGGGAGGGTCAGGTTGGACATCAGGAGGAATTTCTCCCTGGAATGGGTGGTCAGGCCTTGGAAGGGGCTGCCCAGGGAGGTGTTGGAGTCCCCCCAAGGAAGGCCTGGCTGTGTCACTCAGTGCTCTGGGCTGGGGGACAAGGTGGGGATGGGGCACAGGGTGGACTCCGTAGTCTGGGAGGCCTTTTCCAACCTGTGGTTCTGTGAAAGCCTTGTGGGAAATCCCACGTACAAAGGTTTTGTCTCCGTTATTTAACTCACCCCGTGTCCTGTGCGAAGGCAGACAGGACACGACACCTCTGACAGTTCCACAGCCAATGTCACCTGTGGGCTTGGACATCCAGGGCACTGTGGGCACAAGGGTAACTCCATCCCTGGAGCAGGTCTGGGTGAGGTCACTGAGGATGTGCCACCTGGGTGTCTGCAGAGCAGCAGAATCCCTTGGCACTGGGAGCTGCTCCCCGTGCCCGAGACCTCCAGGGTCCTTTAGGGACCTTCTGGTGATGTCCCCAAAGCAGAGAAGAAAAAGCAATGAGTAAAATCATTATCCTAAACCTGCGAGACCTTTAGGACTCAAAGCTGCTTTTGCAAGTGCCCTGAGGGCTGTGAAATATTCGACCCCAGCAAAATATTGCTTTCACACTGGAAAGCACCTGCGAGTCCCTCTCAGCTGCTGCTTCTGTTTGCTCTCTCTGCCAAGATTATTAATGGAGGTGTTAAACAAGCAAACCCAGCACTGGTCCCTGTAGCTCCTCTGACACTGCCTGATCTTTGTAACTGTCCTTTGTTCGGTCAGATCTGCTTTTGGAATGGTCAGATCCCACACAGAGGTACAGGCAAGTCCACAAGCAAAGACTTCCCCGTGGAGATGCAGATGTGGACAAAGTTCCTGAGGTGACTGTGGCTTTGCTGGGTGGGATGAGCATCCCCACAGCAGTGTCTCCTTCCCTGGGGCTGTCTGGGGGTGAGTGATGCCTTGAACTGCTGTTGCCTGTAGGACAGTGTCCATGTGGCACCTTTCTGGATCTTGGAGCCATCACATTGCTGTGTCCTGTGGGAAGACAAACCCTGCATCTGCCCTTCCTCCACACAGAATCATACAATGGTTTGGGTTGGAAGGGACCTTAAAGCCCATCTCGTTTCCCCCACCCTGCCATGAGCAGGGACACCTTCCACTATCTCAGGTTGCTCCAACCTGGCCTTGGACACTTCCAGGGATGGGGCAGCCACAGCTTCTCTGGGCAACCTGTGCCAGGCCCTCACTACCCTCACAGGGAAGGATTCCTTTCTAACATCTAATCTAAATTTCCCCTCTGTCAGTTTGAAGCCATTCCCCCTTGTCCTATCACTCCAGTTCCTGATGCAAAGTCCCTCTCCAGTGTCCTTGTAGCCCCTTCAGATACTGCAAGGCTGCTGTGAGGTCTCCAGCCTTCTCTTCTCCAGGCTGAACATCCCCAGCACCCTCAGCCTGTCTCCCTCAATAGGGGAGGTGCTCTAGTCCCCTTAGGAACCCTGTGGCCTCCTCTGGGCTTGTTCCAACAGTTCCGTGTCGGTGCAGGACATGGGGAGGTGATGTCACAAGCAGTGGAACAGCAGGAGAGGAGGAGCAAAGGATCCCACCCTGAAAGGATCTCTCTACAGCAGCTCTGGGGTAGAGTGGGACCAAACTTGAGGTGATCCCTCACTGAGAAGTCAAGCAGCTGTGAGGATGCACCAGAAGCCTGGGAGATAAACCCAGCTGCAGTCCCATTGCATGGACCCTGGCTAGGCTGGCTGGTAGGACTCTTTCCATGTGGGAAGGAGAGCGAGGCACAATCTCTCTGCAGGAGTCCCTGGCTCCAGCTGTGACGCTGGGAGCAGGAGGGGAAATCCAGGGTGTGCTTGTTGTTCCACATTCCAGGTGGTTTTGGTGGGGGCTGGAGCCCGGGGACCTCCATCGGGTCCTCCTGGTGGGTTTGCCCTCCCTTTCCTGCTCAGGTTTCCCCAGTCACCACGGGAGTCTGAGCACCCACAGACAGGAAAAGAGGGGTCTGTCCCTTCACCCCATGCCTGCCTGCCCTCATCCCTGCATCCCGAGTGCCAGGGCAGTGCCAGGAAGCTGCCAGGCATCTCCTGGGCTCATTACTGTGGAGAGGCGCGTGCCCTGCTCCCCGCGCATCGATCTGATAAATGAAGAGCTGCCGATGGTATTTTCTACCCTTTTAAGTGTTAAAATAACATTTTGGTGAAATATGAGCAGGTCAGAGCCGAGCTGCCCCCTTTCATCTCGCAGCACAAAGCAGGCTGGATGGGGAGGGAGCCTGTGCAGGCATGTGCTCCCACATCCATGGGGGAGGTTCCTGGGAGCTGAGGACAGATGTGCTTGAGGTTGTACACAAGCAGTGTCTTTGAGGACAGATGTGCTTGGGGTTGTACACAAGCAATGTCTGTGAGGACAGATGTGTTTGGGGTTGTACACAAGCAGTGTCTGTGAGGACAGATGTGCTTGGGGTTGTACACAAGCAGTGTCT
>NW_020885016.1:610482-611493 GCF_003945725.1 Corapipo altera | reverse complement strand
GTGTCTGTGAGGACAGATGTGCTTGGGGTTGTACACAAGCAGTGTCTTTGAGGATAGATGTGCTTGGGGTTGTACACAAGCAGTGTCTGTGTGTCTGTGGGACAGGATCAGGAGTCAGTGTGGGTGTGGAGGTGTCAGTGCTTCACCTGGGTGGGTGCAGAGGTTGAGCTGTGCACAGCCCTTGGCACAGGACAGGGAGGAATATCCATTTCCATACATACCATAGTGAAAACTTCCACATTTCCAATAGGTGCAGGGCCTTTTTAGAAGCTTTAGAAACACACAGAACTTTAGAAACTCCTTCAATTGTTCTGGCTCTTCCTCTTGCAGTTCCTTTGTGGAAATGCAATGGCTTGTGTTGAGGACTGGGAAAATGAGATGACATGACCCTTGAGCTCGGCTCTACCTGCAGGGACCCCTGTGCACTCAACCTCTGGCCTATCCCTGTCTGGCAAGGAGGCGAGGGCTGAATGCAAGGGAAACCAAACCCCATGTGAAAAATGTGGGAATTCAGCCTAGTTAAACTAATCTATAAAATGGATTGGATGGGGAAAAAAAAAAGACAAATGCTCACTGGACTGCGAAATGATCCGCTGGAAATTGGAGTGTGGCACTGACAGCTGCTCTTGATGGAGCCCTGTGTGTCAGGAAAAGAAGTGGTAGCAATAACAGGTTTGGCAGGTCCTGGGGGGATCCTGGGGGAGTGATGGCCTGACCCTCCTTGTCTGGGGGATCCAGCCCTTTCCAGGCCTGAGGGATTAAGTGGATCTGGTGACTGCAGGGGATGAGTGCTATTTTCACACCCCTCAGTATAAGTGGTCCTGTCAATGCCCAGGATTCCTGTGCACGCCTTGGGGCCTGCCTGGGGCTGCCTTGGCCATACTTACCCTGCCCATCCTGTGCATCCTTCCCCTGCCCATCCCGTGTGCACTTTCCCTGTGCATCCCATCCACCATTCCCCTGTCCATCCCATCCACCATTCCCCTGCCCATCCCATCCACCATTCCCCTG